>NW_027185429.1:0-40000 GCF_022577435.1 Embiotoca jacksoni
AGCATGTCTTCTAAAATATCATAAAAAAGTCATACTATAACATGTCGTCTAAAATATCATAAAAAAGTCATACTATAGCATGTCGTCTAAAATATGATAAAAAAGTCATACTATAACATGTCGTCTAAAATATCATAAAAAAGTCATACTATAGCATGTCGTCTAAAATATGATAAAAAAGTCACACTATAGCATGTCGTCTAAAATATGATAAAAAAGTCACACTATAGCATGTCTTCTAAAATATGATAAAAAAGTCATACTATAGCATGTCTTCTAAAATATGATAAAAAAGTCACACTATAGCATGTCTTCTAAAATATGATAAAAAAGTCATACTATAACATGTCGTCTAAAATATCATAAAAAAGTCATACTATAGCATGTCGTCTAAAATATGATAAAAAAGTCATACTATAGCATGTCGTCTAAAATATGATAAAAAAGTCATACTATAGCATGTCGTCTAAAATATGATAAAAAAGTCACACTATAGCATGTCGTCTAAAATATCATAAAAAAGTCATACTATAGCATGTCGTCTAAAATATGATAAAAAAGTCACACTATAGCATGTCGTCTAAAATATGATAAAAAAGTCACACTATAGCATGTCTTCTAAAATATGATAAAAAAGTCATACTATAGCATGTCTTCTAAAATATGATAAAAAAGTCACACTATAGCATGTCGTCTAAAATATGATAAAAAAGTCATACTATAACATGTCGTCTAAAATATCATAAAAAAGTCATACTATAGCATGTCGTCTAAAATATGATAAAAAAGTCATACTATAGCATGTCTTCTAAAATATGTTAAAAAAGTCACACTATAGCATGTCTTCTAAAATATGTTAAAAAAGTCATACTATGGTATGTCGTCTAAAATATCATAAAAAAGTCATACTATAGCATGTCGTCTAAAATATGATAAAAAAGTCATACTATAGCATGTCGTCTAAAATATCATAAAAAAGTCATACTATAGCATGTCGTCTAAAATATCATAAAAAAGTCACACTATAGCATGTCGTCTAAAATATGATAAAAAAGTCATACTATAGCATGTCTTCTAAAATATCATAAAAAAGTCATACTATAGCATGTCGTCTAAAATATCATAAAAAAGTCACACTATAGCATGTCGTCTAAAATATCATAAAAAAGTCATACTATAGCATGTCGTCTAAAATATGATAAAAAAGTCATACTATAGCATGTCGTCAAAAATATGACAAAAAAGTCATACTATAACATGTCGTCTAAAATATCATAAAAAAGTCATACTATAGCATGTCGTCTAAAATATGATAAAAAAGTCATACTATAACATGTCGTCTAAAATATCATAAAAAAGTAATACTATAGCAAGTCGTCTAAAATATGATAAAAAAAGTCATACTATAGCATGTCGTCTAAAATATGATAAAAAAGTCATACTATAGCATGTCGTCTAAAATATGATAAAAAAGTCATACTATAACATGTCGTCTAAAATATGATAAAAAATCATACTATAGCATGTCGTCTAAAATATGATAAAAAAAGTCATACTATAGCATGTCGTCTAAAATATCATAAAAAAGTCATACTATAGCATGTCGTCTAAAATATCATAAAAAAGTCATACTATAGCATGTCGTCTAAAATATCATAAAAAAGTCATACTATAGCATGTCGTCTAAAATATGATAAAAAAGTCATACTATAGCATGTCGTCTAAAATATGATAAAAAAGTCATACTATAGCATGTCGTCTAAAATATGATAAAAAAGTCATACTGTAGCATGTCGTCTAAAATATGATAAAAAAGTCATACTGTAGCATGTCGTCTAAAATATGATAAAAAAGTCATACTATAACATGTCGTCTAAAATATGATAAAAAAGTCATACTATAGCATGTCGTCTAAAATATGATAAAAAAGTCATACTATAACATGGCGTCTAAAATATGATAAAAAAGTCATACTATAACATGGCGTCTAAAATATGATAAAAAAGTCATACTATAGCATGTCGTCTAAAATATGATAAAAAAGTCATACTATAGCATGTCGTCTAAAATATGATAAAAAAGTCATACTATAACATGGCGTCTAAAATATGATAAAAAAGTCATACTATAACATGTCGTCTAAAATATGATAAAAAAGTCATACTATAGCATGTCGTCTAAAATATGACAAAAAAGTCATACTATAACATGTCGTCTAAAATATGATAAAAAAGTCATACTATAGAATGTCGTCTAAAATATGACAAAAAAGTCATACTATAACATGGCGTCTAAAATATGATAAAAAAGTCATACTATAACATGTCGTCTAAAATATGATAAAAAAGTCATACTATAGCATGTCGTCTAAAATATGACAAAAAAGTCATACTATAACATGGCGTCTAAAATATGATAAAAAAGTCATACTATAACATGTCGTCTAAAATATGATAAAAAAGTCATACTATAGCATGTCGTCTAAAATATGACAAAAAAGTCATACTATAACATGTCGTCTAAAATATCATAAAAAAGTCATACTATAGAATGTCGTCTAAAATATGATAAAAAAGTCATACTATAACATGTCGTCTAAAATATCATAAAAAAGTCATACTATAACATGTCGTCTAAAATATCATAAAAAAGTCATACTATAGCATGTCTTCTAAAATATCATAAAAAAGTCATACTATAGCATGTCTTCTAAAATATCATAAAAAAGTCATACTATAGCATGTCTTCTAAAATATCATAAAAAAGTCATACTATAGCATGTCTTCTAAAATATCATAAAAAAGTCACACTATAGCATGTCTTCTAAAATATCATAAAAAAGTCAAACTATAGCATGTCTTCTAAAATATCATAAAAAAGTCACACTATAGCATGTCTTCTAAAATATGATAAAAAAGTCAGAATATAGCATGTCTTCTAAAATATCATAAAAAAGTCAGAATATAGCATGTCTTCTAAAATATCATAAAAAAGTCATACTGTAGCATGTCGTCTAAAATATGATAAAAAAGTCATACTGTAGCATGTCTTCTAAAATATGATAAAAAAGTCATACTATAACATGTCGTCTAAAATATGATAAAAAAGTCATACTATAGCATGTCGTCTAAAATATGACAAAAAAGTCATACTATAACATGTCGTCTAAAATATCATAAAAAAGTCATACTATAGAATGTCGTCTAAAATATGATAAAAAAGTCATACTATAACATGTCGTCTAAAATATCATAAAAAAGTCATACTATAACATGTCGTCTAAAATATCATAAAAAAGTCATACTATAGCATGTCTTCTAAAATATCATAAAAAAGTCATACTATAGCATGTCTTCTAAAATATCATAAAAAAGTCATACTATAGCATGTCTTCTAAAATATCATAAAAAAGTCATACTATAGCATGTCTTCTAAAATATCATAAAAAAGTCACACTATAGCATGTCTTCTAAAATATCATAAAAAAGTCAAACTATAGCATGTCTTCTAAAATATCATAAAAAAGTCACACTATAGCATGTCTTCTAAAATATGATAAAAAAGTCATAATATAGCATGTCTTCTAAAATATCATAAAAAAGTCACACTATAGCATGTCTTCTAAAATATCATAAAAAAGTCATACTATAGCATGTCTTCTAAAATATCATAAAAAAGTCATACTATAGCATGTCTTCTAAAATATCATAAAAAAGTCATACTATAGCATGTCTTCTAAAATATCATAAAAAAGTCATACTATAGCATGTCTTCTAAAATATCATAAAAAAGTCATACTATAGCATGTCTTCTAAAATATGATAAAAAAGTCATACTATAGCATGTCTTCTAAAATATGATAAAAAAGTCATACTATAGCATGTCGTCTAAAATATGATAAAAAAGTCATACTATAGCATGTCTTCTAAAATATGATAAAAAAGTCATACTATAGCATGTCGTCTAAAATATGATAAAAAAGTCATACTATAGCATGTCTTCTAAAATATGATAAAAAAGTCATACTATAGCATGTCTTCTAAAATATGATAAAAAAGTCATACTATAGCATGTCGTCTAAAATATGATAAAAAAGTCATACTATAGCATGTCGTCTAAAATATGATAAAAAAGTCATACTATAGCATGTCGTCTAAAATATGATAAAAAAGTCATACTATAGCATGTCGTCTAAAATATGACAAAAAAGTCATACTATAGCATGTCGTCTAAAATATGATAAAAAAGTCATACTATAGCATGTCGTCTAAAATATGATAAAAAAGTCATACTATAACATGTCGTCTAAAATATGATAAAAAAGTCATACTATAGCATGTCGTCTAAAATATGATAAAAAAGTCATACTATAGCATGTCTTCTAAAATATGATAAAAAAGTCATACTATAACATGTCGTCTAAAATATGATAAAAAAGTCATACTATAGCATGTCGTCTAAAATATGATAAAAAAGTCATACTATAACATGTCGTCTAAAATATGATAAAAAAGTCATACTATAGCATGTCTTCTAAAATATGATAAAAAAGTCATACTATAACATGTCGTCTAAAATATGATAAAAAAGTCATACTATAGCATGTCTTCTAAAATATGATAAAAAAGTCATACTATAACATGTCTTCTAAAATATGATAAAAAAGTCATACTATAGCATGTCGTCTAAAATATGATCAAAAAGTCATACTATAACATGTCGTCTAAAATATGATCAAAAAGTCATACTATAGCATGTCTTCTAAAATATGATAAAAAAGTCATACTATAGCATGTCTTCTAAAATATGATAAAAAAGTCATACTATAGCATGTCGTCTAAAATATGATAAAAAAGTCATACTATAGCATGTCGTCTAAAATATGATAAAAAAGTAATACTATAGCATGTCTTCTAAAATATGATAAAAAAGTCATACTATAGCATGTCTTCTAAAATATGATAAAAAAGTCATACTATAGCATGTCGTCTAAAATATGATAAAAAAGTCATACTATAGCATGTCTTCTAAAATATGATAAAAAAGTCATACTATAGCATGTCTTCTAAAATATGATAAAAAAGTCATACTATAGCATGTCGTCTAAAATATGATAAAAAAGTCATACTATAGCATGTCGTCTAAAATATGATAAAAAAGTCATACTATAGCATGTCGTCTAAAATATGATAAAAAAGTCATACTATAGCATGTCTTCTAAAATATGATAAAAAAGTCATACTATAGCATGTCGTCTAAAATATGACAAAAAAGTCATACTATAGCATGTCGTCTAAAATATGATAAAAAAGTCATACTATAGCATGTCGTCTAAAATATGATAAAAAAGTCATACTATAGCATGTCGTCTAAAATATGATAAAAAAGTCATACTATAGCATGTCGTCTAAAATATGATAAAAAAGTCATACTATAGCATGTCTTCTAAAATATGATAAAAAAGTCATACTATAACATGTCGTCTAAAATATGATAAAAAAGTCATACTATAGCATGTCGTCTAAAATATGATAAAAAAGTCATACTATAACATGTCGTCTAAAATATGATAAAAAAGTCATACTATAGCATGTCTTCTAAAATATGATAAAAAAGTCATACTATAACATGTCGTCTAAAATATGATAAAAAAGTCATACTATAGCATGTCTTCTAAAATATGATAAAAAAGTCATACTATAACATGTCTTCTAAAATATGATAAAAAAGTCATACTATAGCATGTCGTCTAAAATATGATCAAAAAGTCATACTATAACATGTCGTCTAAAATATGATCAAAAAGTCATACTATAGCATGTCTTCTAAAATATGATAAAAAAGTCATACTATAGCATGTCTTCTAAAATATGATAAAAAAGTCATACTATAGCATGTCGTCTAAAATATGATAAAAAAGTCATACTATAGCATGTCGTCTAAAATATGATAAAAAAGTAATACTATAGCATGTCTTCTAAAATATGATAAAAAAGTCATACTATAGCATGTCTTCTAAAATATGAAAAAAAAGTCACACTATAGCATGTCGTCTAAAATATCATAAAAAAGTTATACTATAGCATGTCGTCTAAAATATCATAAAAAAGTCATACTATAGCATGTCGTCTAAAATATGATAAAAAAGTCATACTATAACATGTCGTCTAAAATATGATAAAAAAGTCATACTATAGCATGTCGTCTAAAATATCATAAAAAAGTCATACTATAGCATGTCGTCTAAAATATCATAAAAAAGTCATACTATAGCATGTCGTCTAAAATATCATAAAAAAGTCATACTATAACATGTCGTCTAAAATATGATAAAAAAGTCATACTATAGCATGTCGTCTAAAATATGATAAAAAAGTCATACTATAGCATGTCTTCTAAAATATGATAAAAAAGTCATACTATAACATGTCGTCTCAAATATGATAAAAAAGTCATACTATAGCATGTCGTCTAAAATATGATAAAAAAGTCATACTATAACATGTCGTCTAAAATATGATAAAAAAGTCATACTATAGCATGTCTTCTAAAATATGATAAAAAAGTCATACTATAACATGTCGTCTAAAATATGATAAAAAAGTCATACTATAGCATGTCTTCTAAAATATGATAAAAAAGTCATACTATAACATGTCTTCTAAAATATGATAAAAAAGTCATACTATAGCATGTCGTCTAAAATATGATAAAAAAGTCATACTATAGCATGTCGTCTAAAATATGATAAAAAAGTCATACTATAACATGTCTTCTAAAATATGATAAAAAAGTCATACTATAGCATGTCGTCTAAAATATGATCAAAAAGTCATACTATAACATGTCGTCTAAAATATGATCAAAAAGTCATACTATAGCATGTCTTCTAAAATATGATAAAAAAGTCATACTATAGCATGTCTTCTAAAATATGATAAAAAAGTCATACTATAGCATGTCGTCTAAAATATGATAAAAAAGTCATACTATAGCATGTCGTCTAAAATATGATAAAAAAGTAATACTATAGCATGTCTTCTAAAATATGATAAAAAAGTCATACTATAGCATGTCTTCTAAAATATGATCAAAAAGTCATACTATAACATGTCGTCTAAAATATGATCAAAAAGTCATACTATAGCATGTCTTCTAAAATATGATAAAAAAGTCATACTATAGCATGTCTTCTAAAATATGATAAAAAAGTCATACTATAGCATGTCGTCTAAAATATGATAAAAAAGTCATACTATAGCATGTCGTCTAAAATATGATAAAAAAGTAATACTATAGCATGTCTTCTAAAATATGATAAAAAAGTCATACTATAGCATGTCTTCTAAAATATGATAAAAAAGTCATACTATAACATGTCGTCTAAAATATGATAAAAAAGTCATACTATAGCATGTCGTCTAAAATATCATAAAAAAGTCATACTATAGCATGTCGTCTAAAATATCATAAAAAAGTCATACTATAGCATGTCGTCTAAAATATCATAAAAAAGTCATACTATAACATGTCGTCTAAAATATGATAAAAAAGTCATACTATAGCATGTCGTCTAAAATATGATAAAAAAGTCATACTATAGCATGTCTTCTAAAATATGATAAAAAAGTCATACTATAGCATGTCTTCTAAAATATGATAAAAAAGTCATACTATAACATGTCGTCTAAAATATGATAAAAAAGTCATACTATAGCATGTCGTCTAAAATATGATAAAAAAGTCATACTATAACATGTCGTCTAAAATATGATAAAAAAGTCATACTATAGCATGTCTTCTAAAATATGATAAAAAAGTCATACTATAACATGTCGTCTAAAATATGATAAAAAAGTCATACTATAGCATGTCTTCTAAAATATGATAAAAAAGTCATACTATAGCATGTCGTCTAAAATATGATAAAAAAGTCATACTATAACATGTCTTCTAAAATATGATAAAAAAGTCATACTATAACATGTCGTCTAAAATATGATAAAAAAGTCATACTATAACATGTCGTCTAAAATATGATAAAAAAGTCATACTATAGCATGTCTTCTAAAATATGATAAAAAAGTCATACTATAACATGTCGTCTAAAATATGATAAAAAAGTCATACTATAGCATGTCTTCTAAAATATGATAAAAAAGTCATACTATAACATGTCGTCTAAAATATGATAAAAAAGTCATACTATAACATGTCTTCTAAAATATGATAAAAAAGTCATACTATAGCATGTCGTCTAAAATATGATCAAAAAGTCATACTATAACATGTCGTCTAAAATATGATCAAAAAGTCATACTATAGCATGTCTTCTAAAATATGATAAAAAAGTCATACTATAGCATGTCGTCTAAAATATGATAAAAAAGTAATACTATAGCATGTCTTCTAAAATATGATAAAAAAGTAATACTATAGCATGTCGTCTAAAATATGATAAAAAAGTCATACTATAAACATGTCGTCTAAAATATGATAAAAAAGTCATACTATAGCATGTCGTCTAAAATATCATAAAAAAGTCATACTATAGCATGTCGTCTAAAATATGATAAAAAAGTCATACTATAACATGTCGTCTAAAATATGATAAAAAAGTCATACTATAGCATGTCGTCTAAAATATCATAAAAAAGTCATACTATAGCATGTCGTCTAAAATATCATAAAAAAGTCATACTATAGCATGTCGTCTAAAATATCATAAAAAAGTCATACTATAGCATGTCGTCTAAAATATCATAAAAAAGTCATACTATAGCATGTCATCTAAAATATCATAAAAAAGTCATACTATAGCATGTCGTCTAAAATATCATAAAAAAGTCATACTATAGCATGTCGTCTAAAATATCATAAAAAAGTTATACTATAACATGTCGTCTAAAATATCATAAAAAAGTCATACTATAGCATGTCGTCTAAAATATGATAAAAAAGTCATACTATAACATGTCGTCTAAAATATGATAAAAAAGTCATACTATAGCATGTCGTCTAAAATATCATAAAAAAGTCATACTATAGCATGTCGTCTAAAATATCATAAAAAAGTCATACTATAGCATGTCGTCTAAAATATGATAAAAAAGTCATACTATAGCATGTCGTCTAAAATATCATAAAAAAGTCATACTATAGCATGTCGTCTAAAATATGATAAAAAAGTCATACTATAGCATGTCGTCTAAAATATGATAAAAAAGTCATACTATAGCATGTCGTCTAAAATATGATAAAAAAGTCATACTATAACATGTCGTCTAAAATATGATCAAAAAGTCATACTATAGCATGTCTTCTAAAATATGATAAAAAAGTCATACTATAACATGTCGTCTAAAATATGATCAAAAAGTCATACTATAGCATGTCTTCTAAAATATGATAAAAAAGTCATACTATAGCATGTCTTCTAAAATATGATAAAAAAGTCATACTATAGCATGTCGTCTAAAATATGATAAAAAAGTCATACTATAGCATGTCGTCTAAAATATGATAAAAAAGTAATACTATAGCATGTCTTCTAAAATATGATAAAAAAGTCATACTATAGCATGTCGTCTAAAATATGATAAAAAAGTCATACTATAACATGTCGTCTAAAATATGATAAAAAAGTCATACTATAGCATGTCGTCTAAAATATGATCAAAAAGTCATACTATAACATGTCGTCTAAAATATGATCAAAAAGTCATACTATAGCATGTCTTCTAAAATATGATAAAAAAGTCATACTATAGCATGTCTTCTAAAATATGATAAAAAAGTCATACTATAGCATGTCTTCTAAAATATGATAAAAAAGTCATACTATAGCATGTCGTCTAAAATATCATAAAAAAGTCATACTATAGCATGTCGTCTAAAATATGATAAAAAAGTCATACTATAGCATGTCGTCTAAAATATCATAAAAAAGTCATACTATAGCATGTCGTCTAAAATATCATAAAAAAGTCATACTATAGCATGTCGTCTAAAATATGATAAAAAAGTCATACTATAGCATGTCGTCTAAAATATGATCAAAAAGTCATACTATAACATGTCGTCTAAAATATGATAAAAAAGTCATACTATAGCATGTCTTCTAAAATATGATAAAAAAGTCATACTATAGCATGTCGTCTAAAATATGATAAAAAAGTCATACTATAGCATGTCTTCTAAAATATGATCAAAAAGTCATACTATAGCATGTCGTCTAAAATATGATCAAAAAGTCATACTATAACATGTCGTCTAAAATATGATCAAAAAGTCATACTATAGCATGTCTTCTAAAATATGATAAAAAAGTCATACTATAGCATGTCTTCTAAAATATGATAAAAAAGTCATACTATAGCATGTCGTCTAAAATATGATAAAAAAGTCATACTATAGCATGTCTTCTAAAATATGATAAAAAAGTCATACTATAGCATGTCGTCTAAAATATGATAAAAAAGTCATACTATAACATGTCGTCTAAAATATGATCAAAAAGTCATACTATAACATGTCGTCTAAAATATGATCAAAAAGTCATACTATAACATGTCGTCTAAAATATGATCAAAAAGTCATACTATAGCATGTCTTCTAAAATATGATAAAAAAGTCATACTATAGCATGTCTTCTAAAATATGATAAAAAAGTCATACTATAGCATGTCGTCTAAAATATGATAAAAAAGTCATACTATAGCATGTCGTCTAAAATATGATAAAAAAGTCATACTATAGCATGTCGTCTAAAATATGATCAAAAAGTCATACTATAGCATGTCTTCTAAAATATGATAAAAAAGTCATACTATAGCATGTCTTCTAAAATATGAAAAAAAAGTCACACTATAGCATGTCGTCTAAAATATCATAAAAAAGTTATACTATAGCATGTCGTCTAAAATATGATAAAAAAGTCATACTATAGCATGTCGTCTAAAATATCATAAAAAAGTCATACTATAGCATGTCTTCTAAAATATGATAAAAAAGTCATACTATAACATGTCGTCTAAAATATGATAAAAAAGTCATACTATAGCATGTCGTCTAAAATATGATAAAAAAGTCATACTATAACATGTCGTCTAAAATATGATAAAAAAGTCATACTATAGCATGTCGTCTAAAATATCATAAAAAAGTCATACTATAGCATGTCGTCTAAAATATGATAAAAAAGTCATACTATAACATGTCGTCTAAAATATCATAAAAAAGTCATACTATAGCATGTCGTCTAAAATATCATAAAAAAGTCATACTATAGCATGTCGTCTAAAATATGATAAAAAAGTCATACTATAACATGTCGTCTAAAATATGATAAAAAAGTCATACTATAGCATGTCGTCTAAAATATCATAAAAAAGTCATACTATAGCATGTCGTCTAAAATATCATAAAAAAGTCATACTATAGCATGTCGTCTAAAATATGATCAAAAAGTCATACTATAACATGTCGTCTAAAATATGATAAAAAAGTAATACTATAGCATGTCGTCTAAAATATGATAAAAAAGTAATACTATAGCATGTCGTCTAAAATATGATCAAAAAGTCATACTATAACATGTCGTCTAAAATATGATAAAAAAGTAATACTATAACATGTCGTCTAAAATATGATAAAAAAGTAATACTATAGCATGTCGTCTAAAATATGATAAAAAAGTAATACTATAGCATGTCGTCTAAAATATGATCAAAAAGTCATACTATAACATGTCGTCTAAAATATGATAAAAAAGTAATACTATAGCATGTCGTCTAAAATATGATAAAAAAGTAATACTATAGCATGTCGTCTAAAATATGATCAAAAAGTCATACTATAACATGTCGTCTAAAATATGATAAAAAAGTCATACTATAGCATGTCGTCTAAAATATGATAAAAAAGTAATACTATAGCATGTCGTCTAAAATATGATAAAAAAGTAATACTATAGCATGTCGTCTAAAATATGATCAAAAAGTCATACTATAACATGTCGTCTAAAATATGATAAAAAAAGTCATACTATAGCATGTCGTCTAAAATATGATCAAAAAGTCATACTATAGCATGTCTTCTAAAATATGATCAAAAAGTCATACTATAACATGTCGTCTAAAATATGATCAAAAAGTCATACTATAACATGTCGTCTAAAATATGATAAAAAAGTCATACTATAGCATGTCTTCTAAAATATGATAAAAAAGTCATACTATAGCATGTCTTCTAAAATTTGATAAAAAAGTCATACTATAGCATGTCTTCTAAAATATGATCAAAAAGTCATACTATAACATGTCGTCTAAAATATGATAAAAAAGTCATACTATAGCATGTCTTCTAAAATATGATAAAAAAGTCATACTATAGCATGTCTTCTAAAATTTGATAAAAAAGTCATACTATAGCATGTCTTCTAAAATATGATCAAAAAGTCATACTATAGCATGTCTTCTAAAATATGATAAAAAAGTCATACTATAGCATGTCTTCTAAAATATGATAAAAAAGTCATACTATAGCATGTCTTCTAAAATATGATAAAAAAGTCATACTATAGCATGTCTTCTAAAATATGATAAAAAAGTCATACTATAGCATGTCGTCTAAAATATAATAAAAAAAAGTCACACTATAGAGTGTCGTCTATAATATAATAAAAAAAAGTCACACTATAGCGTGTCGTCTATAATATAATAAAAAAGTCACTCTATAGTATGTCGTCTATAATATAATAAAAAAAGTCACACTATAGCATGTCGTCTATAATATAATAAAAAAAAGTCACACTATAGCGTGTCGTCTATAATATAATTAAAAAAGTCACACTATAGCGTGTCGTCTATAATATAATTAAAAAAAGTCACACTATAGCGTGTCGTCTATAATATAATTAAAAAAAGTCACACTATAGCGTGTCGTCTATAATATAATTAAAAAAAGTCACACTATAGCGTGTCGTCTATAATATAATAAAAAAAGTCACACTATAGCGTGTCGTCCAGAATATAATAAAAAAGTCACACTATAGCGTGTCGTCTATAATATAATAAAAAAAAGTCACACTATAGCGTGTCGTCTATAATATAATTAAAAAAAGTCACACTATAGCGTGTCGTCTATAATATAATTAAAAAAAGTCACACTATAGCGTGTCGTCTATAATATGATAAAAAAGTCACTCTATAGTATGTCGTCTATAATATAATAAAAAAAGTCACACTATAGCATGTCGTCCAGAATATAATAAAAAAGTCACACTATAGCATGTCGTCTATAATATAATAAAAAAAGTCACACTATAGCGTGTCGTCTATAATATAATAAAAAAAAGTCACACTATAGCGTGTCGTCTATAATATAATTAAAAAAGTCACACTATAGCGTGTCGTCTATAATATAATAAAAAAGTCACACTATAGCATGTCGTCTATAATATAATAAAAAAAAGTCACACTATAGCGTGTCGTCTATAATATAATAAAAAAAAGTCACACTATAGCGTGTCGTCTATAATATAATTAAAAAAGTCACACTATAGCGTGTCGTCTATAATATAATAAAAAAAAGTCACACTATAGCGTGTCGTCTATAATATAATTAAAAAAGTCACACTATAGCATGTCGTCTATAATATAATAAAAAAAAGTCACACTATAGCGTGTCGTCTATAATATAATTAAAAAAGTCACACTATAGCATGTCGTCTATAATATAATAAAAAAAAGTCACACTATAGCGTGTCGTCTATAATATAATAAAAAAAAGTCACACTATAGCGTGTCGTCTATAATATAATTAAAAAAGTCACACTATAGCGTGTCGTCTATAATATAATAAAAAAGTCACACTATAGCGTGTCGTCTATAATATAATAAAAAAGTCACTCTATAGTATGTCGTCTATAATATAATAAAAAAAGTCACACTATAGCATGTCGTCCAGAATATAATAAAAAAGTCACACTATAGCGTGTCGTCTATAATATAATAAAAAAAAGTCACACTATAGGGTGTCGTCTATAATATAATAAAAAAAAGTCACACTATAGCGTGTCGTCTATAATATAATAAAAAAGTCATACTATAGCGTGTCGTCTATAATATAATTAAAAAAAGTCACACTATAGCGTGTCGTCTATAATACAATAAAAAAAAGTCACACTATAGCGTGTCGACTCAAAATGGATTAAAAGTCACACTATAGCATGTCGTCTATAATATGATAAAAAAAGTCACACTATAGCGTGTCGTCTATAATATAATAAAAAAAAGTCACACTATAGCATGTCGTCTATAATATAATAAAAAAGTCACACTATAGCGTGTCGTCTATAATACAATAAAAAAAAGTCACACTATAGCGTGCCGTCTATAATATAATTAAAAAAAGTCACACTATAGCATGTCGTCTATAATATAATAAAAAAAAGTCACACTATAGAGTGTCGTCTATAATATAATAAAAAAGTCACACTATAGCGTGTTGTCTATAATATAATAAAAAAGTCACACTATAGCGTGTCGTCTATAATATAATAAAAAAGTCATACTATAGCGTGTTGTCTATAATATAATAAAAAAGTCACACTATAGCGTGTCGTCTATAATACAATAAAAAAAAGTCACACTATAGCATGTCGTCTATAATATAATAAAAAAGTCACACTATAGCGTGTCGTCTATAATACAATAAAAAAAGTCACACTATAGCATGTCGTCTATAATATAATAAAAAAGTCACACTATAGCGTGTCGTCTATAATATAATAAAAAAGTCACACTATAGCGTGTTGTCTATAATATAATAAAAAAGTCACACTATAGCGTGTCGTCTATAATATAATAAAAAAAAGTCACACTATAGCGTGTCGACTCAAAATGGATTAAAAGTCACACTATAGCATGTCGTCTATAATATGATAAAAAAAAAGTCACACTATAGCGTGTCGTCTATAATATAATAAAAAAGTCACACTATAGCGTGTCGTCTATAATACAATAAAAAAAGTCACACTATAGCATGTCGTCTATAATATAATAAAAAAGTCACACTATAGCGTGTCGTCTATAATATAATAAAAAAGTCACACTATAGCGTGTTGTCTATAATATAATAAAAAAGTCACACTATAGCGTGTCGTCTATAATATAATAAAAAAAAGTCACACTATAGCGTGTCGACTCAAAATGGATTAAAAGTCACACTATAGCATGTCGTCTATAATATGATAAAAAAAAAGTCACACTATAGCGTGTCGTCTATAATATAATAAAAAAGTCACACTATAGCATGTGGTCTATAATACAATAAAAAAAAGTCACACTATAGCGTGTCGTCTATAATATAATTAAAAAAAGTCACACTATAGCATGTCGACTCAAAATGGATTAAAAGTCACACTATAGCGTGTCGTCTATAATATAATAAAAAAAAGTCACACTATAGCGTGTCGTCTATAATATAATAAAAAAGTCACACTATAGCATGTGGTCTATAATACAATAAAAAAAAAGTCACACTATAGCGTGTCGTCTATAATATAATTAAAAAAAGTCACACTATAGCATGTCGACTCAAAATGGATTAAAAGTCACACTATAGCGTGTCGTCTATAATATAATTAAAAAAAGTCACACTATAGCATGTCGACTCAAAATGGATTAAAAGTCACACTATAGCATGTCGTCTATAATACAATAAAAAAAAGTCACACTATAGCGTGTCGTCTATAATATAATTAAAAAAAGTCACACTATAGCATGTCGACTCAAAATGGATTAAAAGTCATACTATAACATGTCGTCTAAAATATGATAAAAAAAGTCATACTATAGCATGTCGTCTAAAATATGATCAAAAAGTCATACTATAGCATGTCTTCTAAAATATGATCAAAAAGTCATACTATAACATGTCGTCTAAAATATGATCAAAAAGTCATACTATAACATGTCGTCTAAAATATGATAAAAAAGTCATACTATAGCATGTCTTCTAAAATATGATAAAAAAGTCATACTATAGCATGTCTTCTAAAATTTGATAAAAAAGTCATACTATAGCATGTCTTCTAAAATATGATCAAAAAGTCATACTATAACATGTCGTCTAAAATATGATCAAAAAGTCATACTATAACATGTCGTCTAAAATATGATAAAAAAGTCATACTATAGCATGTCTTCTAAAATATGATAAAAAAGTCATACTATAGCATGTCTTCTAAAATATGATAAAAAAGTCATACTATAGCATGTCTTCTAAAATATGATAAAAAAGTCATACTATAGCATGTCTTCTAAAATATGATAAAAAAGTCATACTATAGCATGTCTTCTAAAATATGATAAAAAAGTCATACTATAGCATGTCGTCTAAAATATAATAAAAAAAAGTCACACTATAGCGTGTCGTCTATAATATAATAAAAAAGTCACTCTATAGTATGTCGTCTATAATATAATAAAAAAAGTCACACTATAGCATGTCGTCTATAATATAATAAAAAAAAGTCACACTATAGCGTGTCGTCTATAATATAATTAAAAAAGTCACACTATAGCGTGTCGTCTATAATATAATTAAAAAAAGTCACACTATAGCGTGTCGTCTATAATATAATTAAAAAAAGTCACACTATAGCGTGTCGTCTATAATATAATTAAAAAAAGTCACACTATAGCGTGTCGTCTATAATATAATAAAAAAAGTCACACTATAGCGTGTCGTCCAGAATATAATAAAAAAGTCACACTATAGCGTGTCGTCTATAATATAATAAAAAAAAGTCACACTATAGCGTGTCGTCTATAATATAATTAAAAAAAGTCACACTATAGCGTGTCGTCTATAATATAATTAAAAAAAGTCACACTATAGCGTGTCGTCTATAATATGATAAAAAAGTCACTCTATAGTATGTCGTCTATAATATAATAAAAAAAGTCACACTATAGCATGTCGTCCAGAATATAATAAAAAAGTCACACTATAGCATGTCGTCTATAATATAATAAAAAAAGTCACACTATAGCGTGTCGTCTATAATATAATAAAAAAAAGTCACACTATAGCGTGTCGTCTATAATATAATTAAAAAAGTCACACTATAGCGTGTCGTCTATAATATAATAAAAAAGTCACACTATAGCATGTCGTCTATAATATAATAAAAAAAAGTCACACTATAGCGTGTCGTCTATAATATAATAAAAAAAAGTCACACTATAGCGTGTCGTCTATAATATAATTAAAAAAGTCACACTATAGCGTGTCGTCTATAATATAATAAAAAAAAGTCACACTATAGCGTGTCGTCTATAATATAATTAAAAAAGTCACACTATAGCATGTCGTCTATAATATAATAAAAAAAAGTCACACTATAGCGTGTCGTCTATAATATAATTAAAAAAGTCACACTATAGCATGTCGTCTATAATATAATAAAAAAAAGTCACACTATAGCGTGTCGTCTATAATATAATAAAAAAAAGTCACACTATAGCGTGTCGTCTATAATATAATTAAAAAAGTCACACTATAGCGTGTCGTCTATAATATAATAAAAAAGTCACACTATAGCGTGTCGTCTATAATATAATAAAAAAGTCACTCTATAGTATGTCGTCTATAATATAATAAAAAAAGTCACACTATAGCATGTCGTCCAGAATATAATAAAAAAGTCACACTATAGCGTGTCGTCTATAATATAATAAAAAAAAGTCACACTATAGGGTGTCGTCTATAATATAATAAAAAAAAGTCACACTATAGCGTGTCGTCTATAATATAATAAAAAAGTCATACTATAGCGTGTCGTCTATAATATAATTTAAAAAAGTCACACTATAGTGTGTCGTCTATAATACAATAAAAAAAAGTCACACTATAGCGTGTCGACTCAAAATGGATTAAAAGTCACACTATAGCATGTCGTCTATAATATGATAAAAAAAGTCACACTATAGCGTGTCGTCTATAATATAATAAAAAAAAGTCACACTATAGCATGTCGTCTATAATATAATAAAAAAGTCACACTATAGCGTGTCGTCTATAATACAATAAAAAAAAGTCACACTATAGCGTGCCGTCTATAATATAATTAAAAAAAGTCACACTATAGCATGTCGTCTATAATATAATAAAAAAAAGTCACACTATAGAGTGTCGTCTATAATATAATAAAAAAGTCACACTATAGCGTGTTGTCTATAATATAATAAAAAAGTCACACTATAGCGTGTCGTCTATAATATAATAAAAAAGTCATACTATAGCGTGTTGTCTATAATATAATAAAAAAGTCACACTATAGCGTGTCGTCTATAATACAATAAAAAAAAGTCACACTATAGCATGTCGTCTATAATATAATAAAAAAGTCACACTATAGCGTGTCGTCTATAATACAATAAAAAAAGTCACACTATAGCATGTCGTCTATAATATAATAAAAAAGTCACACTATAGCGTGTCGTCTATAATATAATAAAAAAGTCACACTATAGCGTGTCGTCTATAATATAATAAAAAAAAGTCACACTATAGCGTGTTGTCTATAATATAATAAAAAAGTCACACTATAGCGTGTCGTCTATAATACAATAAAAAAAAGTCACACTATAGCATGTCGTCTATAATATAATAAAAAAGTCACACTATAGCGTGTCGTCTATAATACAATAAAAAAAGTCACACTATAGCATGTCGTCTATAATATAATAAAAAAGTCACACTATAGCGTGTCGTCTATAATATAATAAAAAAGTCACACTATAGCGTGTCGTCTATAATATAATAAAAAAGTCACACTATAGCGTGTTGTCTATAATATAATAAAAAAGTCACACTATAGCGTGTCGTCTATAATATAATAAAAAAAAGTCACACTATAGCGTGTCGACTCAAAATGGATTAAAAGTCACACTATAGCATGTCGTCTATAATATGATAAAAAAAAAGTCACACTATAGCGTGTCGTCTATAATATAATAAAAAAGTCACACTATAGCGTGTCGTCTATAATACAATAAAAAAAGTCACACTATAGCATGTCGTCTATAATATAATAAAAAAGTCACACTATAGCGTGTCGTCTATAATATAATAAAAAAGTCACACTATAGCGTGTTGTCTATAATATAATAAAAAAGTCACACTATAGCGTGTCGTCTATAATATAATAAAAAAAAGTCACACTATAGCGTGTCGACTCAAAATGGATTAAAAGTCACACTATAGCATGTCGTCTATAATATGATAAAAAAAAGTCACACTATAGCGTGTCGTCTATAATATAATAAAAAAAAGTCACACTATAGCGTGTCGACTCAAAATGGATTAAAAGTCACACTATAGCATGTCGTCTATAATATGATAAAAAAAAAGTCACACTATAGCGTGTCGTCTATAATATAATAAAAAAGTCACACTATAGCATGTGGTCTATAATACAATAAAAAAAAGTCACACTATAGCATGTCGACTCAAAATGGATTAAAAGTCACACTATAGCGTGTCGTCTATAATATAATAAAAAAAAGTCACACTATAGCGTGTCGTCTATAATATAATAAAAAAGTCACACTATAGCATGTGGTCTATAATACAATAAAAAAAAAGTCACACTATAGCGTGTCGTCTATAATATAATTAAAAAAAGTCACACTATAGCATGTCGACTCAAAATGGATTAAAAGTCACACTATAGCGTGTCGTCTATAATATAATTAAAAAAAGTCACACTATAGCATGTCGACTCAAAATGGATTAAAAGTCACACTATAGCATGTCGTCTATAATACAATAAAAAAAAGTCACACTATAGCGTGTCGTCTATAATATAATTAAAAAAAGTCACACTATAGCATGTCGACTCAAAATGGATTAAAAGTCATACTATAGCATGTCGTCTATAATACAATAAAAAAAAGTCACACTATAGCGTGTCGTCTATAATACAATAAAAAAAAGTCACACTATAGCGTGTCGTCTATAATACAATAAAAAAAAGTCACACTATAGCATGTCGTCTATAATATAATAAAAAAAAGTCACACTATAGCATGTCGTCTATAATATAATAAAAAAAAGTCACACTATAGCATGTCGACTCAAAATGGATTAAAAGTCACACTCCACGCCGTCTTGTCTCACTTCCATTCACTGAAGTCCAGGGAGCTTCTTATTTGGATAAGTGAGTCTGACTTGATTAGAATAAGTGGTCGTCATGAATCAGGCAGTAAACGGAGTCCCTCGGTGCTATTTGGTGTTTCCCTTAACGAAGACAGCTTTTATTTCGGAGGTTTTCTCCTTGTTAACAAGGAGTTTTTCCTTCCAGTTTTGGAAGCTTTTCTCCTGCTGTCGCTCGTGGGGATCGTTAACTTGTTGGCTTCCTGTCTTCGTGCAGCGATCTGGCGCCATCAGTTCTAAATCCACATTCTCCGTTACACCTTCTGTCCTCTACGTCCATCGACACCCATCAACCTCACATACAGACCCTGCTGTCACTGAAGCTGATATGAACACTGTTCTCCGGTTCACCGCTGGTGGAGTTGAATGGTGGTGCTGATGTCCCCAGTAGAGGGCAGTAGAGGGACAGAAATGAGTCCCTGCTCTGGCATCAGACACAACAACACAGAATTACACGATTCACCTCCATATTCTACATGCTTGACGTGAGACATGAGACGGTGTTGTCACTGGGGATGTTTGGTTTCCCTGACAGGAGCTCGATGAAGGGAACGGATGAGGATGAGGATGAAGACGAGGTTTTTCAGCCTCTCTTCCTCCATCTGATGGATAACCACGTACAATAAAAGTCGTCCTGCGTGCATTCGTCCTGCTCGTCCTGCGTTGAAACCCAACACAGTGACGGGTCCATCCGTCTTCTGCTCTCCGGTGGAGCTGAAACCTGCGACGAAGGTGACGGCGCGTCGGCCCTCGTCTTCGTGAACACGTTTCACCTTTTTTTGTCGGTGCAGAGTGAGAATTTAACCGAGTCGGCAAACGCAGCCGACAGGTGACGAACTGGAAGACGAATGAGCGCCGAAGCTCGTTGATGAAGACGAAGCGAGTCGCGAGTCGAGACCTTCGTACGATGTGTCTCGTGCAAACAAAAATAATCTGCAGCCTTCGTCCATTTGTTCATTTCTTACAAGTCTTTGATTAAAATGTTCTGCAGCAGCTCGGCCCAGCCCGGCTCAGCTCGGCCCGGGTCAGCTCGGCTCGGGTCGGCTCGGCCCGGGTCGGCTCGGGTCAGCTCGGCTCGGCTCGGGTCAGCTCGGCTCGGGTCGGCTCGGCTCGGCTCGGCCCGGCTCGGCCCGGCCCGGCTTGTGAGAATTTCCTGATTTCTCTGTTATGTGGTTATAAACGAAGCAAACAATTTCAAAACGTCACCTTAGACAACTTTCAAACTAAAGTGACACTAAACGGCAAAAAAGAAGCAAATATTTACGTTTCGAGAAGCTCTGATTTTGTTTTAAGTGACGTTTATTAAAAGTGTCAGCTCAACGTCCTCCTGCCAGTCCTGAAGGTCGCTGCCTTGCTCAGCAGGACTCTGACAGCAGCGGTGACGAGTATGAGGGCCGACTCGGCGATTTGAATCCGTCCGACGATACGCTTCAGGCCGACATCTCCGCTAATCAATGAAAGCTGCTCTTCAGAGAGACGACCTTGATAATGAGACGATCAGTCGGCGGCTGACACGTCTGATCTCCGGGGAGGTCGGAGGTCACGGCGGCAGCATTCCCAGGAGCAGCTGTGGACTCCGAATCCTCTTCAAGGACACAGAGGGAAGATTTCTCCACGACTTCGATGTGTTTATCCGTCAGTCGGCTTCGGTCCAGACCACGAACCCTGCAGAGCCGCGACGACCGCACAGACTGGAGGGAAACTTGGTACAATTTGGTTCGAACCATCTTTCATCTCATCCAAACATCCTGTTTTTATTTCTGGTCCCATAAACACAAGTTTTATGTCATGAAATGAAAGAATCTAAATGAACCCAGTTAGTCTGATGTTAAATATGGATATCAAACCTCCTCTCATGATTGTTCATCACTGGTTATCCTCTTCTTAAAGATCCCTGCAGAGGATGAGCAGCACCACAAACTACGTGATTAACAGACATAAACCTGCTTCACAAATCTGTCGAACGTGGAAAACGCCGTCTTCATGCACCCCGGTAACTTTGAGAAACCCTCGAGGCCTTCAGGTTGCAGCAGGATCTCCGACCCGCCGCCACACCGACGCCCACGCGTTGTGATTTGCGTCATCGAGTCCTCTCCGGCCGTCGGCTGGCAGCGACGAGCCGGATGATGAGGCGCGATCTGTCGAAGGCCAACGAGGTCCGACGAGCGTCGCGACTTCGGTCCCGGTTCAATCTGTCGTCCTCCAGAAACAGACGAGGAGGACGACGCGGAGCGGCCTCGTCCCAGGAAAGTCCAACAGAGGATTTATTCGGACTTATTTTACAGATCAGAGCGGAGGAAGAGGAGGAAGAGGAAGAGGAGGCGTTCTCTGGAACAGCTTGTAGAAATAATTGAGGCTTTTGATGCATAAATCAGATCGGAGGGATTTAAAGAGATCTGAGACACAAAGTGCAACAACAGAAACAGTAAAAAAAAAAACTGCTCCAGATCAGAAGCAGCGTTTTTTCACATCGTTCTTCTCCTCCTTCTCCTCCTTCTCCTCCTTCTCCTTCATTAGATTCTTCTGATTTTCAGCAACAACCAAAAACAAAAATCCCCCAAAAGCAGCCTTGATGTTTTCATTCCTCGTTCTCCACTCCAGCAAAAATCCTCAAAGATGTTTTAAAGACGATCGTTATCGTCACCAGAGGAGCGTTTTGTGAGCGAAGTCGAGCGTGTTGGATGTTTTATTCTAATATGGGAGATCATCTGTTCAGGCCTCAAAGTAAAGTCCAATTAATTACGAATTAAATGTAAAACAACTTTTACGTCCATTTGAAACGAGAACGCCGTGGTGACCTTTATCTGTTGTTGTTGTTGTTGCTGTTGCTGTTGTTGTTGTTGCTGTTGTGTTTGCTTCGTCCAACACATCGACGGTTTCCGTGAGAAGTTTCTTACTGGAGCTTTTTATTTGCGTGAATTATACTTGATGAAGCTTTTAAGACGGAAACATCGTAAACAAATTCTGCTTTTTTTGTTTGTTTGGCATTTCCTCGTTTTAAATATTTGCATGATGTGTTGCGGGAGTATAAATCTGATTTAGGAGCTCCAGCAGACATTAAAACAGCGACTTGATGAGGAGGAGAGGAACATTATTCATTCATGTCTCCTTCCATATTTTTTCCCAGATGGTCTGAAAGTTTCCAGCCAGCGATCTGCCGCTCACGCCCACTTCGCTGCCCTCGTTTGATGACCGCCAGCTTCGGCAGGAAGAGAAGAACTTTTTCTTTTTTTTTTAAACCAGAAAACAGCGGAGATTACAAGTTGTCTTACAAGACGTGAAACATCTTTCCATACGAATCACCTCTGATTTCCACATTTTCTCCGCAGCGTAAATGTTCCTGCTCACAAGAGTCCGGCGTGCAGATTTGATCTTCCTTCAGTCGAGATGGTTCACTTTGTGTGAAGCTGTTTTCAGATGACTCGATACGAACGGCAGCCTGACGCTTACGAAAGGAAATATCTCCCAGCATGCTTTGAGATTAAGGGGTGCTTCAACCATGACATGATTAATAACTCTGCACTTAAAAATAGGCTTCAAAATAATTATAGGAGATTGATGGGGGAGGGGGGGGCGGGGTGCGTTTTTTTTTTCTGAATGCGAATCACTTTAATTACAGAGTACAAAGAAGGTGGAAGGTTTGTGTTGGTGGATCGCAGCGCACGCCGAGCACCAATAAAGCACAAAGAGCTGCGAGGACTCACCGCAGAAAAGTGACTCCGTGACACGACTGAATGTAAATAAAGGGATGTCAAAGAAATCTATTTCCACCACATCAATCCGTCACTGCTCCCCGGCTGCAGAGTCGTGTTTGAAGCTTCCATCTGTGCGGCGCTCTGCAGGAGGAAAGAAGGATTCTTTAGCTCCCGTTGGAGCTTTAATTTGATTTCTTTTATTTACTGAAAGCAGGCAGAGCTACTGAACATACGCTGATTTGATTCGGATTAGATCACGAAAAAGGACGTGAAGTGCTGCTCAACGTCTGCGCCGGATTCACAGAAACACAAACAACATCAACATCAAAAAAATAAATAATCAAAACGGGTTCAAACCCAAGAAAATATTCCTACTAGCAGGAGAGGTGGTTTTAAAGAGCTTTTTATGTGGCATCCTGAAGAAGACAGGGATTGTGATTTTAAAGTGAAACTTTGAAATATCTAAAGTGTGTTTGTACATGAAAAATGTGGTTTTATAACATTTTCATGGTGTAATATGTGAAGCAAATGTAGATTACATGTGAAAATCATTGGATTACATGCGAAACCTTTGTGACGGCATCACAGACTGGATATAAAAGAGTTCGTAGCTTCAGGTCTGAAAAATGGTTCCGATGCAGAAGTGTCTGAAGCTGCAATACCAGCGGTGATTTAAAAATAAACTATTTAAAAAACGAAGAGATTATTAATGAAACACACGACAGCAACTGCAGGTTTTTATCTCTGATTCTGGTTGAATCGATGTGATCATGTGATCATATTATTCCTGTCTGACGGCTTTCTTTTCTGCAGTTATGATGAGACTATTGATCAAAGCTCACATTGAACTGAGTACAAACTGAATATCAGTTGTCATGAAGCAGATGTTCCTGCAGCTGCAGCCGGTGAGAACTGTAAAGAAACAAGCTGAGTTTTTATATATATTTGTTAAGCTGTTACAAACAAATATTATGCTGCAAAAAAAGCAACTTTTAGTTGAGTTTTTGTAAAGTCATCGACCAATCAGTGTGTAGAAAAGTAACTGACGTCAGTTGCCTGATGAAGTTGCACTGCAAAAAAAACTCGGCCAAAATACAAGAAAAAAAGTTGCAGCTCGTTAATTTGACTCGACAATAAATGTTAAAATCAGCTGGTTCCAGTGTAGAAATCTGTAAACTCTCAAATAAAGCTTGGAAATCTGTAGAAAATTTGTTTTGTTTTTTTAAATCAAATGACTTTCGATCCGACTGACATTAGTGAAATCATTTAATTGTTTTTAATTCTTAATTTCAGTACAGCGAAAACAAAATTGAAGGCCGAAGAACGAGAATAAATCTGTAATTCAACTGAAGGCTTTTCTGTGCTGACGAGGCGTTCAGGGAACATCAGTAAACTGTAGCTACATAAAATAACCTGCGTCCGGCTTCAGGATCCACAGATTTCCTTCGTCGTAAATTCACGAAACAAATTGATTTCACAAATGTAGCGCAGGAATACTCGATGCTGGAAAATCAACTCCGGATTATCAATAAAATGTTTCATTTTATGAATGACACAAATTATAATATATTCCTAAATCTATGGAGTAAAGTAACATTAACCTGCCATACAGACCAGAAAAAAAACACACCTGTAACCACGGTAACTGCACACAAAGATGGAGGCAGCTGCAGCCTCAAAATGATCAGAAGATATAAAAAATTAAAACTCTATAAACTTCAAAGGACTGAAACTAAAAGGACACCTGGAGCCTTCAATCGGGTCAAACCCAAACTTTCTCAAGTCGGAGCCAATCGGCTGCGAGCGCCCCGCAGGACCGCCGAGCTCAGAGGTCACAGGTCGAGATGGAGGACACGGTGCCTTCGGCTCGTCCCTTTGCTGCCTAATGACTGTCTGCACTCTTCAAACAGCCTCTTCCTCCTCTTCCTCCCTCACAGCTGCGGGCCACCAGCCGAGGAGGCCACGGGTTTAGCCTCGATTTCAGAATTCAGACGCTCATCAGAAGCCGGTCGCCGCCTTCTCGGCCGGAATACAAAGAGGCTTCTTCTCCGAGTCGAGAGGACGAAGGTGGACGGAGTCAGTTTCATAACACGAACAGAGGAAATCTTTCAACCGAAATAAAAACGGAAAACCTTTCAGCGTTTAGCTTCAGACGAGGATCCTCCAGGTTTTCTTCTCAAATATAATAATTAGGGCCCGAGCACCGATGGTGCGAAAGCCCTGTTGTTATCCAAGCGATTATTATGATTCTCCGTA
Organism: Embiotoca jacksoni; assembly: GCF_022577435.1. Lineage (NCBI taxonomy): Eukaryota > Metazoa > Chordata > Actinopteri > Embiotocidae > Embiotoca > Embiotoca jacksoni. Next base: position 26,178 of record NW_027185429.1, read on the forward strand.
AACAACTGCATTTTTGCAGGCTTTATCATATTCAAAAACTCATGGAAGTTGGTACACCCATCTCTCCCAGTGGACATTTTTTTATTTTAGTGGAGTCGCGAGTGGGCGTGGCCAAATGGCTCGCTAGCGCCCCCTAAACAGATGTCCCGACGGCTACGTTTACCTACATGCACGGAATTCAGTGGACACGTGTATCACACCTAGACGTACAAAAAAGTTACATTGCACCGTTACGTCAACTAAACAGGAAGTCCGCCATTTTGAATTTAGTCACCATTTTCGGCGATTCGCACATGTTGTACTTTAACAAACTCCTCCTTCAGATTTTGTCGGACCGACTTGAAATTGAGTCTGTGCCCTCTTAACATGTTTGGAATTAAAAGTTATCATAAGAATTTGCTTTCGTTGATCGGTGTGCCCGTGGTGTGGCAGCCAAAAAGGGACCCAAAAGTCATGCTATGACATGTTGAAAACATGAACGACATTTACAAAGTCAAAAATTAGTTGTGATTTTTTTTTAAATTTTTTTTTAAGTAATGACAAAGGGGGTATTGAAGCCAAACCTTCTGGCTGAGAGGCAGCAGTGCTAACCACTGCGCCGCCAATCTTCCCACATGATTTGATTTTTTTTTGATTTTATACACTTTATTAATCCCTGAGGGGAAATTTCTTCACTACAGCAGGGGGGCTCTCAGGGGGGAGATGCTGCAGCAGGCTGCCACTAGCGCGGCGCCAGGTAACCTGACCTGAGGTGCATGTTTTTGGATGTTTTTGGATGATGGGCAGCATTGTGACAGATCTTTGGCTCACTGCAACCTATAACTCCACCGTCCACAAATATTCATTCAAATGCGACAAAAATTCAATTTTCAATTTCTTCAAACGTTTCAACTTCACTAAAAGTTGAATCACCATCAACAGGTGGAATCTGAACCTTTAATATCAACCTTGGTGAAGTAGAATCTTTTACCTGTTGAGTTAACCAGACTGTCGGCTGAGTCTCTGGAAGCTCTGAGTGAACTCCGTGGTACACTTTCTCCTGCTGCTGTGAATCCCTCTAAGGGTAAGCCACACAGGTTTGGGTTTGTACGTGCAGTCATACTAACACCAAACCGAAGGTCAACAACAATACAAAAATAAAAGTCCAAAAGTGACTTTTTTTTTTTCTTCATATTTTGGACATGATATTGTTAGAGCAGTTGCCTCAGTGAGAAGTAACTTGAGGCATTTCAGGAAAAGGTTATACTCCAAAAAGTCATGAAGAGTCATCCAAAATATCTAAAGTATGTTGTCCAAAATATTCAAAGAAAAGTCATACTCTAGCATGTCGTCCAAAAAGTGACCCAAAATTCATTTTTGTATAGAGAAGGGTATATATTATAGAGTATATATTATAGAGTATAGAGTATATAGTATAGAGTATAGAGGATATATTATAGAGTATAGAGTATAGAGTATATAGTATAGAGTATATATATATATATATATATATATATATATATATATATATATATATATGTGTATTTTTTTTTAAGAAGAATAAGGGACAAGATCAAGAAAAAAAAATAAAACTGCCAGCGGGAATATGCCGACCCTCGCGTGCTGCACGTCGGGGAGCCGGCAGCCCCGACCTGCTGGATCCCCGACGTGAAGCTGCGAGGGCCCACATATCACTGCTTGCAGTTTTAATTAGAGTTCTTGTTTATGCTTGTTTACAAGAGGAAACATCTTTGAAATCAACAAGACAATATTAAGAAGGTGGACTTTTACTATGATAATCTGGTCACGTATCAAGTCATCTAACTGATTTATTAGTTTTCTGGAGGTCCATCTGAAAAGTGTTTTTGAAATTGTCTTATTTTCCTTTTTATTTGTTTTTAATCGTGTTTTTAATTTGTTCTCAAACGTATTTAATTCTTCTGGTATACAAACTCTTATTAATTGCCTGTCAATCATCTGTGAAGGACTTTGAACTGCAGCAAAATGTATGAAAAGTGCTGCATAAATAAAGTTTGATTGATTGATTGAAGATTGAATTCCCACCCGTCACTTCCTGCCACGTTGCTTCTGTAATTTCGTGCTATATTTTCTTGCACCAGGCTTTTCCCTCCCCTCCTCAAAAACAGGGTGAATCTCAATTTGGATAATTTGTTCCAATTACCAGAGAATCAATGAGCACGATTAAAAAAGAAAAACACGATGAGGCTCCGGGGAGCTTTCATCCAAATCTCTAATTGAAAACTGAGGTTTTTTCCAAAAAAGGCAAATACTACAGCGGCCTTGTTTTTTGTATTTCTTTTTTTGTATGGACTTCACACACACACACACACACACACACACACACACACACACACACACACACACACACACACACACTGACTGCCAGTTGCCGTGGAGATGAAGAGACTCTTGTTCCATCTCTCGCCTCTGCAGTTTGGATTGAAAAGGAAACACGCCGTTTGGACCGATGAAGCCGAGTTTCGGCGACTCCACCGCGGCCTAACTACGACGTGTTCAAGGTTTTTACCGACAACTTCTCAACAATGAAAACGCAGCTCGTTCTTCAGCACAATGAACGTCCTTGGATGGAATAAAAGATTGTCATTACACAGGACAGACTTCATAGTTTGATGATGAAAATATGGAGATGTTTTACTACATTTATAAAGTAGTTCAGAGAGTTCCTGAACGCAGCACAGCGATGCACACGGAGCAGCAGGAAGCAGCGACCTTCATCAGGACGTATTCAGAGTTCATCATCATCACTGAGTTCAACACATTAACGTGACCGCTGGTACGTGAACATTAGTGATGTCACCATGGAAACCTGAAACTGGAGCAGAACCCTATCCCTTAAAAAATTTCCCCTCGGGGATTAATAAAGTAAATACCTACCTACCTACCAGAGAAACAGCAGATTTTGGGGTCAAATGTTTGGGAGAACCGAAAATCTTCAACACGTCCACTAACAGCCGAGTGTTCCTGAGCCCATGCAGTGATTTCTAATACAGAATCGTGTGTCAAACTCGAAGTTGTCAACAGAGACCCTTAAAACGCTTCAGAAAGTCTACGGCGATGAAGCGATGAGCCGGCGAGGTGTTCTGATGACATCACGTTTCAAGAGGGGCGGAGCTTCACTGTTCAAGACCGAAGAAGGCCTCAGGTCAGGAGACACCAGCTGGGTTTTCTTTGTGTCACCGTGAATTCAAAATGTCTGTCTTGTTTCACTTCCTGCCTTTTGTATGATTAGTTTCATCTGTCCCTCGTTGTCCTTCCCTTTCTGTTCCGCCAAAATTTGCTGTTTCCTCTGCTCCAGTTTCAGGTTTCCGTGGTGACATCACAGATGTTCACGTACCAGCGGTCACGTTAACGTGATGATGTTGAACTCTGAATACTTCCTGATGACGGTTGCTGTTTCCTGCTGCTCCGTGTGCATCGCTGCGCTGCGTTCAACAGGAACAGTATCAGAACTTTTTGATCTTAACTTGTATTTGGGACAGACATTTAATGATAGCCGCCTATTTAATAATTGAATAACAGTCATATCTGGTGTCTCATCTTCCATTTGAAGCCGATCAGACTCGAAAACAAAGTATAAAATGATTCATGTAAAAATCGCCTCTTTCTTTCTGCTGCAGGGAGTTCAGACTTCTCCATAAAAGCCTGTTTGCAAGTTGTTCTGTGGGACTCCTGGTTTCTCTGAATCTCTACAAAGACTAACAACACTGGTGCATATTTTACTTCCTTCACTTCCCTTTAAGTATTCCTCCACATGTGGAGTACAAGTCTTGACCACCGCGTCCTAGAAATTTGCCAAAAGCCCAACGATAAACTAAAAACCACGTCGAAAAAGGAAATCAGCTTTTCTCTGTCTTGATAGATCTCCATGAGCACATATTCACTTCTGCTCGGCGCTCATGACTCTCAGCTTCACTTCCTGGCTTTCATCTCCAGCTGCTTGGAGGAAGCTCTGGCCTGCCAGCTTTTTTTTCTCCCCTTGGGAGGCAGAGATACAGAGGACTTCTTCCATACCTCATACCTCATTAGTCATGTTACACACATGAAACAGCGCTGCCATAATGAAGCTGAACCGCATGCATGAAGACCAGCGCGCACACACACACACACACACACACACACACACACAGGGATTCAAAGGCTGCAGCGGAAACTGAGAGCGTCTCCGTGCCGATCCTTCACGGTTTCTCCGAGGAGATTCGTCTCCTTAAAGAAAAATCTGCAGCTAATATTTTATTGTTAAATTCGTCTCGGTGAGAGAACAGCGATACTTCATCCCGCTCTGTGAGAGAGACTCATTTAAAACGGCACTGAGGGAGATTTGTACGACTCGGAGGAACTCAACTTACTGTAACTTTGACTGATTAATCTCAGCGGTTAACCGACGGGTCAATAAACAAAGTTTCAATCATTTTTTAAGCAAAAATACCAAATACAGCGTGATGGGAAAGGTTTCATGCACTTTAGAGGGGGAGAGCGTAACCCAGGTTATTTTCTGCAGCTGCAATTTACAGACGTTCCCTAAACGCCTCGCTATCCGGCTGCACATAGAAAAGCTTCAAGTTACTGCAACGCAGACAAATATGCGTCAGAAAATTAGCTAGAAAAGAGTGAAATAAGATGTTCTGATCTGAGGCCAAAACGAGCGACACACAGCAAAGCGAGTAATACACACACCCGTCCACTAGAGGGCAGCGTCTCGTGCTTTAGGAGACTAAAACCATCTGGAAACCTTCGTGGTTCCTTCAAACAAAACAATGTGAAAAGAGAAATCACTAAACATCAGGCTTGTAGTCATTATTGTATTTTAAGAAGATCTACAAGGTTGTGAACTGACATGAAAAGAGTTAAAACATATTCTGTTATTAAAAGTGGAGTTTAAAGCCCTGATTTTTAACTATTTAATAAAGGAGGACTTGAGTGGGAGTAAAACAGTCGTACTGGACGCTCGCAGCAATTAAAGGCGGTCGCAGGTCAGGTCAGAGCCGTCATCGCCCTGGAGACGGCAGGTGGTTGCGTTTCATCGGTGGGAGGGGGGGGGTAGTCCTGCTGCTGGATAAACGTTTCCATTAAAACTGGTGGGAGATCCATTAGTACTGTGAGCATCATGAGGCGGGCCTGTGTGGTTTCACCCTGAAGATCCGCTGCTCTTAAAAAACACCAAAATAACTGCAATGTTGCCATGGTTTTTATAAGTGAGGCCGGATTTACATAAAAAAAATACAAAATAAATTGAGCGCTGCTGCGATCGCTGCTTCACATGGGCATCACACAGACGGAGCCGGAGCCGGCCTGAAGGCGAGTGAAGTGGGTTTGTGACTGGAGAGCATGTCGATTAACTCGGGATTTTAGAGCAGCGTGTTCAGATTCGTTCAGCCGGAGATGGACAAGAAACCAACCGGCAGATAATCATCAGAAAACTAAGTCCAAAATCCAAGAAGGGCCGGGAGGGAGTTTTTCCTCCCGAATGTCTGAAGTTTTCTTTCCAATAAAAGAGAGTTCTTCCTTCCTTCTGTTGGAGGTTTCTTCCTGTTAAAAGGACATTTTTCCTTCTGTTGGAGGTTTTCTACAAAAACAACACAAAAGGTGAGAAGACGTCTCACATTATGGCTTTTAAAAGCCTGTTAAGTCAGATGTTTTTTCCGTGAGCTGGAATCACACGTCTGCCTGAACAAAAACAGATTTTGACAGATGACTTATTATAACTGGTGTTTTCATGAATGAGGAGAGAAAACCAAGCTGAGCCGGCGGCTGACGGAGGGTATCTGTGCGCTGTGGGAGGTGTTGGCCGACGCTCGGAGAGGAGCTGCTACACAAAACGCCTCAATTAGCTGCCGAGAAAACGTCAGAGGACGATGGATTCTGAAGAGAGTCTGAAACGCCCGAAGACCTGCAGTGAGAGGATTTAACAGAAATGTTCAATGTGGAAATAAAATAAAGTAAACTGATCTGGAGAGCGGGTGTGTGGGGGGAGGGAGGGGGTTATTTATGTTTGTCTGGGAGAGTCTGGCAGCTACATGTTCCCTCTAATAGATGGAGCTCACGGAGGGCTGTTGGAGGAGCCAAACTGACGGAGCAGAACTTAGAAAGAAGACAACGCTACGCAGAGAATCGGCCGCCGGCTGCATTTAAAGAAACAGCAGCAGAGGCTGCGTTTATTTCTTTATTCTTATCGGTGAACGAGTCCTCAGCAAAGATTTCAGGTTTGCACGCCGTTTATGGAGAAATACTTCTGTACGTGAGTAAAGTAGCTGCTATAGACACGACTGGAGCGCAGATTTACCTAAAGTTGATCCAAATTTTACGTTAACGGAAAGAAAGATTTGCGGTTTTTGGTTGTTGTAGTCTCAGAAGTTTGCAGGTTGTCTCTGGGAACTTCTTCCAAACGGCTTCAACGTGAATATAAACTAAAACGTCCCTCAATTATAAATAAAGCACTAAAAACAAACATATTTGGTCTCCTGTTGTCTTGTTTTTGTGAAATACAAAAAACTAAATTGTAAAACTAATTGAATAAATACACGTTATCGTCCCTGCTTCTGTATTTCTGAACTAAACAAACGAGCTTTGGTTCCCGCCTCAGATTCCCTCCTGTGCTGCTCTCCGAGTCTAATTTATGGATCCGCGAACGCTGTTGTTGCTCCATCAGCCTCCAGGGTCACCGCAGACAGTGTCAGGGAATACTAATAATATGCAAATCATTTTCATTATACATTGTTTATTCCTCTTTCCCTCAAGCTATAGTTTGATTGCGAAGTCCGTGTCCTCCGTTCGCCGGCCGAGGAGCTGCAGCGAAGAGACGCCCAATCTGAACGCTGCGACGAGTGAACTTCAACTCGGAGAGCCGAGAGTCGTGAAATCAGGTTAACAGAAGCCGTCCGGCCTTTTCCTCCCTGGTCTGATGACTCATTTATGTTTAATTTAAGATGATCAGAGCCAGCACAGCTGTTAAAGGGAAGCTACACAGGTTTCTGACTTCACTAAATCTTTTATTTCGAGACTAAATCCGGTAAAACCTCCAATTCAGAGGGTCAAAAACTGAAAATGTCGTAAATGTCAGAAACAAACTGATTGTGACGGTGATTTCAAAGGACTCTGATTTAAGTGAACTAATATGACGACCAACCTAAACTTGTAGATTTGATCAATTACAACGTTTTCTAGAATTTTGGTGATAAACCGATGAATCTAAAGGATGGACTCAATACTGGGTGAAATAAAAATCTGCATTTTCTTACGTAGAATTGAGATCACAATTCTATTTCATTGTCTTTTTAAAATAAATGTTGATTGTATTAATTTTATCTGACGCAAAAGGAAACGGTGTTACATGCACCTCTGTAGAATAATGCATTCACACTAACTTTATTTTTTCACTTTGATCTCAACAGTTCTGCAAAATAATGTCAGGAAACTAAGCATTTAATCACCTAACAATAATGAGGAATTAAATACTGAAATAAAAAAATTATATTCTGATATTTTGAAGTGAAAAGTGAGTCTGTGAACGCTGCTTCCAATAATCAACCTTAAACAGCCCATAAAGTCTTGGACTTACATGCACAATAACTTAGTGCAGCTTCAGCTGTGGCAGGAAACCGTTTGTAAACCGAGCTCAACAATAAGTGTTAAAAGTGTCTAAAAGTGTAGATAAAAGCTGCTGGTGGGCATCGACTGGGAGTATTGACGAGTTAATCTCATACCTCCAGGTGAGAGACACAACATGAAATGTCCCCCCGCGGAGACCTGAGGTCAGCAGTAACACGGAGATCCGAGTCAGCGGACGATGAAGTCATCGTCTCCGGCTGCTGGTTTGTCCTTCGTTTTATCGGAGGAGACATTGCTGAGCTGACGAGATGTTCCTCTGAGCCTCAAAGCTACAAACACAGTCCCAGTCCTCCAAGAGAGGGAGGCAAGTCCAAGTGCATCAAGCTGCAATACCAGCGAGTGCCACTAGAGGTCGGCTCCAAAAAGCCTCCGGCTCCATAGACTCCCATTCAACTTCTCTCATCAAATCCAAAGTGAATAAAATGTGTCCATCAGTTCTCTCGGTGTTGTTAGCTAAAGTCACTCCTTCTTATTAGTTTTCTGGAGGTCCATCTGAAAATAATCCCTCATTCATTAGAAAAGAAGATTCAAGAAGACCTGTTTTTGGGGGCGTGTCTGTTTGATTGACAGGCCTGTGGTGCAGTCAGGTTACAGCTATAAATAAATGACGAAAGACAAAAGACGTAAAGAAGGTCAGCTGACGGGAGTTATTCGGAGGCCCATACGCTCCGTCAGTCAGAGACGCCCGGCTTCCATCCCGCTGCAGTTTAGCTCTCTATTTGTTGAATATTTCAGAGAAGTCCGACAGACGTGAGATCAAACCGGCCGGTAACAAGAAAAAATGAGAGTCCACAGCTCTTGCTCTGCTCCCACCGGTTATTAAGACCAAATGTTGGATTTATGACAATCCTGCAATAATAACAATGTAAGAAATAACACCAAGGCTTATTAATATGCAATAATCAGACTTTTCAGGCTTTTAGTTTACTGCAAAATATAGATCTTAGTATTATGTAAAAGAACTGAGACTTCAGTTTCAGTAGTTATCTAAATGTATTATCAGTTTTTAGAGGACCCAGCATGGAGCCCTGAGGAACGACACACGTTTACCTAATGAGCTTCTTCAGGAAGGTAAAACACAGCTGCAGGTAAATCTTATTTCCTCAAAACCTTGACAGAAAGAAAACATGGCAGCGAGTTCAAATAATACGTTTTTTTCTCGCAAAATTTATAATAAAAGCATTTGGGGTCACTTTTCATGGCAACAATCGTGGATGTGAGGATACAAAACAACTATTTAAATATTATAATAAAAAGAGTTGAATAGTGTGATTAAAATAAATACAACTTTTTCAAAAGATTCATTAACAAATAAATATTACTTGAAATTTAGTTTTTTACAGAACATTTTACAGCTGTAAAATAAGCCTAGCAGTGCTCTATGTAGATTGATTTTAAAACCTATTTTTAGCAGGTCCCTTCAGGTTTAGATATAAAGTCCACACACCAACACAGCAATCTGCGATAAGCCAATACATTGATTAATCGGTCGCACTCTAAATGGAGAAACTGTTTGAGTGTTTCATCACTGGGGAAAACTGTTTTCGAGTTTCTTTAAAGAGAAAATGTTTTCTGCTTTTCTCTGTAACATATTGCTGTGAAATTAGTATTTTTGAGTTTTGGATTTTACTCAGACAATAAAAAAGAGATCTGAATTGCAGTTTGGAACATTTTGCAGGGCTTTTCTTTTTTTGATGGGTGTGATATTATAAAAACAAGCCATCCTGTATTTGGGCCGTACGGCAGGTACCAGGAGCAGCAGGTCCATTCATCGGGGGCTAAATGAGGTTCAGGTACAGAGCGGGATTAAGACTGATGGAAACACTCTGTTCTATTTAACAATCAATCATCAGCTCGCAGGTTTAACTTGAAAACATCCGGACTGGCGATGAGGTCACCGGCGCGGGAAGCTTTCTATCAAAACTCAGCCGCTGAGGTGGGACTGACACGCCGGCTGTGTCGACGACGTCATGCATCCATTACTGCAAATGAAAGTCGTTAATGAGCGGCGGACGCTCACCCGAACAAAGAGGCAGCCGGCAGGACGGAAGGCCGGCTGAAAAATGAAGCCTGAGGTCAAGATTAAATCATACCGTCGTCCTTATGACGTTCAACGTGTTAACAAAACCGGCTTTTCTTTCGTAAAGTTACAACTCGCTAATTGAGGGATTCAATTATAAATCTTCCATTTTACACGACTTCCATCAGATGAACAACAGGAAGTAGAAGTAGTGTGTGGCTTCACTGGTGTGTGTGTGTGTGTGTGTGTGTGTGTGTGTGTGTGTGTGTGTGTGTGTGTGTGTGTGTGAGAGGCTCTCCAGATTGAGATTGATGGCCGCCGTCCCCCCCCTCCGAGTACCTCCACCGATACGCCGAGAAACAACACGTCAGCCCGACGCGGCCCGACTGAAAGTAACACCGTAATCTTCCAATGATGCAAACGCCTGTAAAATTAAGATGAACGAGCCGAAGTCGTCCTCAATTTACAGCTCGCTACACCGCATTACATTCATCAGGCCGACGGCACGCTGGCAGAGCGAGGCGAGGCGAGGCGAGTCGGGGGAGCGAGGTGGGGCGGGGGAGCGAGGTGGGGCGGGGGAGCGAGGTGGGGCGGAGACCGGGCGGTTGTACTCAAACTGATGTGACAGAGTTATTAAGGGAACCAACAGAAGGGTTCAACAAACGACCGCTGTACAGTCACATACAGTTTCACACGGAGCAGTTACGTTCAAGGACACCTGGGCAGTCTTACATCCATCTAATATCCTCTAATATCTATAACTCATGATGACGCTGTGAGAAAACAAGAAGTACGAAGCCTCCAGTTCAGAGTCTGTCCGTCACCATCTTGTTAGTTCGGAGCGGTTCGGAGCAGGAAGTGACCATATTTGGAAGAGCTGGAGGGAGGGGGTGGGAGGCGACAACACGGCAACAGTCGAAATACCGAACTCGAGGCTTCATAACGGTACTTCACAAACCAATGAGAGACGATCGGTCTTCACGCAGCGCGTTTAACGAATACACAACATGAAAATGTGGTCAATAAAGAACTAAAGATAATGTTGCATCCTCTCATTTCAACGAGCCTCTCAGTCATGAGTTCAACCATAATCATTAATTGTTCTCCGGTCATAAAATCACAAGCTGCCGTTACAGCAAAAAGTTCTGGACCATCTGTCAAATAAAGCTGACAGCGTCTGGGAGAGCATCAAAGTTCAATTAGTTCCCGTTTAATCAAGGTCAAGAGGACCGGTGGAGTCATCTTCATCAGAACATGAAGAAATAAATCACGGCAGCTGTCAGGGAAGAAAAGAAAATTCTCCACACCTCCATTACGGCTCTACGAGGGTTTTGCGAGTTTCTCTGAATCAATTCTTCAACTTCGAGCAGTTCCACGTCCATATTTCCTGTGAAAACATCACGTCAGTAGGTTTTCTTCCGACTTGTTAAACTCCTTTTTTTGTTGTTTTTGTCAGGAAATGCAGAATTTATCAATGTTTGATTTTCTCTTCGTTGACCTTAAAACCACTGCAGCGCTTTCAGCCGGAAAAAAATATTATATAATCTGTATAATAGAACAGCAGCGATTGAACATATGGAAAATTAATTTTCATATCAGTCAAGGTTGTGCAGATTTAAAGAGTCGGAGAGCTCATAAATCATCCGCCGCTGATGGGAGAGAGTTGATGTGCCTGAGTGAAGCGTTATTTCTGTTGGGCTTCGGGCCACTTCGCTGGTTTATGAAATATTCAACCTGCTGGACACTCGCTTCTAAAACAACCTGCAACCACATACATACACATGTATATTTAGTATTTAATTCTTCTGTTACTGTCAAACTGATTAGTTCATCTCCAAATGTTTCGATTTGTGAGTTTTCTTTTTTTTTTAAAGGGTTTAATCCTTTTTTAAAACAGCTGCTTGCTTTAGTTTTTGGCAAACGTTACTCAAACTGTTGGAATGGTGAATTTGTTGGGAGCATTTTAACTGGTCGATTGCCACATCGGATGTTTCAGCAGCCTGGTGCACCTTCGTACATGTTTTTTAAGGTTTCATTACATAAAAATTGCTTTACTTTCATGGCATATTTTAAAAAATGACAAAAACTGAAGAAGCTAGATATTAAACTGTTACCAAATGGGAAATAATTTGAGTTTTGCAGGTAAAAGTTGGTCAGAAAATTGACCTAAACTATAAACTTTGTTCACGTTAATAATATTTATAGTTTGTGGAGAGCAGTGGAGCTCTGAGCCTCTGAGGAATAACATACATGAAGGCTTTCATACGTGGACGTCAGTTTTCAGGACGTTATCTAATAGAAAACAGAGGAATCGCACACGGCTGAGTGAACTTGGAAAACGCTGTCGGACAGGATTCATGCAGACGAACACAAGCCGAAGGTAAAAAAACAATCACAGCAACTCTCTATGAAGATTAAATACCTCGTTCACGGGTTGTTTTCAAAATGCTAGCCCCTAGTGGCCATCAGTGGTATTGCACTTTAATATTTTTCTGTCTGGAAGCTACAAATCTTTATACAGTCTATGATTCAGACATTCGGGGTTTCATACGTAACAGAACTAATGACCCAATCCCGTCAATTTAGGGGCGTGGCTTTCCATTCCATCGAAGTGGGTGGAGTCAGGGGCGGGGCCATTTGCATATTGATAGATCCTTACGAACTGACTGAATGAAAGGTTTCCAGAAGTTATTTTTTTTTCCCGGACAACCTTCAAAATGAATCTTTCAGAGTTTGATCAGTTTCAGAGTTGAAATCTCAATTGAAATTTTTTTGGTATTCTAGATGGTAGCTAATTTTAATTACATTTTTTACGGTATTAACGACTGCGCCTGTAAAACATTTTTCAAATTTGTTGTCTTTAATATGTTCCTTTATTTCGTTTTTATTGGCTTCGTTGAAATGTATCTGGTGTGTTTTAATTCTTTAGCAGCCTTGTAGGCCACACGTGTTGAAATGTGCTAGATTAATAAACAGATTTAACTAAGCATCTAAAGAAGCACCATTTTTTTCAGAGTACTGTACATGTCAGCAAGAGATCAGCATCAGGAGAAGAGCAGTGGGAGGCTTGGTGCACTGTTACAAAAAAAATAAACTACATAAAATGAGAGCAGCCTGACTTCGGCCTTCTGTAGATTGATTTTTATAAACGTGCAGATTTTTTCCATCTTCCCAAAATGTTAATCTCCACAGATGAAAGAGCTCCGCTGCCGTTCTTCTCTCTGCTGACGCGACCCGCCATGTCGGCTGCTGTCAATCACACACACGCGACACGCAGTCGCTCGCTCGCTCCGCCGAGCCGCATTAACCGTCCGCTCACGTCCCGGCGGTCCATTTTTATTTTTTAAAGCGCGCTGTATTCCTGCTTTGCTCTCAACAGGATATGAAAGATGAGGAGATCACAGACACGGAGAGGCAGAAACCCAAAGCAGACACAATGGGGAGCGATGGCTATCGGAGCAGCCGGGAATTTATGACGTACCAGGACACTTATTTAGCTGGTTTACGAGTAAGAAACAGAACAGAGGATGATGATGATGATGATGATGACAGCCTTTATGATTCATACAGAGAGCTGCTGCAGTTCCAACAGAAAAATCTCCATCTGTGAATTAACGCTGCACCATCTATTGCATTCAAATCTCTCGATTGCCTCTTCATGATGTCATTTCAAAATGCCAGCGATTCGGTCGCATTTTTATCGGGGCATCAGCCGCATCAAAACAAGCGCTCCTACCGCCTCTACAAACCAATAACAACACGGCGTTCACAGCACGTGATGCAGAGCAGCAGAAACCGTCAGTACGGAAAATAAAACACGTCGAGTTCTGCTGCCCGCCCGTTGAGAACTGCACGCAGCTCGCAGCGCCGCGCAGCTACGATGAAAACTACCCGACACTTTAAAAACGCTGTCAGCTTCATCAGTGACGATAAACTGAGCTGATAAAACCATCTGATTCCTGTCAGATGTGGATCTGAAGTTTGACGGGAAACGAGTGCACTAAACATCTACGTACAAAACACTGAACAGAATTTGCTGAGATCAACGATGAAGACGAACATTAGAATTATTCCTCACATTCGTAAAACACTGATTCTGAGGAAAAGCAACTGAAGGAGAAATCAAAAGAAAGTCCTTCAGAAGTGATTTCACAGCTTTCACTGAAAGCTTCAGTAT